>NC_084629.1:29141831-29164331 GCF_033978795.1 Nerophis ophidion | reverse complement strand
CAAAAGCCAGCATCTGTGATGGTATGGAGGTGCATTAATGGCCAAGGCATGGGTAACTTACACATCTGTGAAGGCACCATTAATGCTGAAAGGTACATACAGGTTTTGGAACAACATATGCTGCCATCTAAGCGCCGTCTTTTTCATGGACGCCCCTACTTATTTCAGCAAGATAATGCCAAGCCACATTCAGCACGTGTTACAACAGCGTGGCTTCGTAAAAAAAAGTGTGCGGGTACTTTCCTGGCCCGCCTGCAGTCCAGATCTGTCTCTCATCGAAAATGTGTGGCGCATTATGAAGCGTAAAATACGACAACCTTTTTTCAGTAATGTACCCCCTGTGAACATTTTTTTAATTCAAGTACAGCAGTAAATACAGCACTATGTCATCAGTTTTTGATTTATTAAATTGTATAAAAGTGCAAAAATATTGCTTATTTGTAGTGGTCTTTCTTGAACTATTTGTAAAAAAAGTTATAAAAAATAACTAAAAACTTTTTGGAGAAAGTGAAAAGTGATTCAATTGTAAATAAAGATTTCTAAACATAAGAGTAATCATAAACTTTAAAGTGCCCTCTTTGGGGATTTTAATAGAGATCCATCTGGATTCATGAACTTAATTCTAAACATTTCTTCACAAAAAAAGAAATCTTTAACACCAATATTTACGGAATATGTCCACAAAAAATCTAGCTGTCAACACTGAATATTGCATTGTTGCATTTCTTTTCACAGTTTATGAACTTACATTCATATTTTGTTGAAGTATTATTCAATAAATATATTTATAAATGATTGTATAATTGTTGCTATTTTTAGAATATTTAAAAAAAATATCACGTACCCCTTGGCATACCTTCAAGTACCCCCCGGGTTACGCATACCCCCATTTGAGATCCACTGTGTTAGAGGAAGCACCAATCTCAACAAGGAGTGTACAAAAAACTTCTAAAATGTTTGCTTTCTTAATTGTCATGCAAGTACAAGACTCAGTAAACCACTGTCACATAAAAAATACATTTAAATACTTGCGCGTGTGCCGAACTAATTATCTAATATAAAACATAAAAAAAACAGGAATGAACTCCTGAAGTCAGCAATTTTGTAGTGTTTACACTTAGACTAAGGTTGGGGCTTTGTACCTTCTTTTTAAGCAGAAATATGAACAATTTGAAGCGTGCACACTGCAAAAACTGAAATCTAAGTAAGATGAAATATCTCAAATAAGGGTGATATTTGCTTATTTTCTGTCTGGTAAGATAATTCTTCCCACTAAGCAGATTTTATGTTACAGTCTTTTACTTGTTTTAAGGGTTTTGCTCCTAAATGATCTCAGTAAGATACTACAGCTTGTTTCCGACATTTTATGACCTATTTTGAGTAAAATACGCTTGAAACTATTTTTGTCCAAGTGTCCAAAACACACCCAGCAATGGTGCACAGGAAGGCGAGGAAGAAGAGGGGGAAAAGGTGGCCAAAATGTTCATAAGTCCCAATTGTGTCCAAAATACCTCCCCGGGTTCCAGTCCCACGAGTCCCGCCGCCGGCCACACAAATCCCGGGATACAAAAATTTTCCAAAACGCACCCAGCAAAGTCCCACGGGAAGTAGGGGGGAAAAATTACAAAAGTCGGCAAAAGTCCCCCAAAATTTTCAAAATAGCTACCAAGGTTCGAGTCCCAACCGGGTTCGAGTTTGAGTTTGAGTGCACACTTGAACCCGGGTGGGACTTTTGAACATTTCACCGACTTTTTTCACTTTTCTCCCCACCTTCCCGTGGGACTTTGCTGGGCGCGTTTTGGACATTTTGGGCGGAACTTGTGGGACTCGAACCTGTGTAGGTATTTTGAAAATTTTTGGGACTTTTGCTGACTTTTCCAACTTTCCTCCCCCCTCCCCATGGGACTTGGCTGGGTGTGTTATGGACATTTTGGGCATCCCGGGACTTGCGCGGCCATACATAAGATTTTATACTTGTTTTAAGTGTTTAGGTCCTAAATGATCTCAGTAAGATATTACAGCTTGTAGCTCAGATTTGATGACCTACAGTATATTGAGTAAAACATGTTTGAAACTAGAATATCAATTGTTGCAAAGCTGTGTCATCAACACTCACAAGTATAAAACTACTTTTTAAAGTAAGAATTTCTTATTTCAAGAATGTAAAACAAAATCATGACCTTGACACAATTGTTTCTCATATTAAAACAGATGATAGCCAAATAGACTTTGCCATTTTATTTTCAATGAAACAATAGAAAATACGTACTCGTATAGTAGTACACTTGTTATTAGTGAGAATATACTTATTTTACAGTATTTTTGGGTTCATTGAAGTTTGTTAATTTTACTTGTTTTGGAAAGTCTTGACAAGCCAAATTTTCTTGTTCTATTGGCAGATAATTTTGCTTAGTTCAAGTAAAATACCCCTCATTTTTGTAATTTTTTTTTCTTGTTTTTGAACACTGACTTTTTGCAGTGCATTGTTATCATCTAGCAATGTTAACTGTAGTTGGTTTATTTTTTCACATTTAGGAGAGTTAATCAAGTCACATTACTGAAAAGAGAAAATAATTTTGGAATCCAAACAAATCGAATACAGGATTATGTTTGAGCGTACAAGTGACGATCATTGTCAAAACGGTAATGCCTTAGGGTCTGTATGCATCGTTACATGCCAGCGCTGTCATCTTTGAGGCAATGCATCAATAAATGACTCTATTACCTGGTGTTGACCCAGTTAGAGCCTGCCTTTGAAATGTGTTACAGAGCATTAAGTTAACACATGTTGCTATGCGAAAACAAACTCTGGCGGCCGGTGTGGGGCCCAGCTGAGTAAACGTGCTGGAAGGTGGGCAGGGCTGGAGAGGAGAGGCCCCCACACTACACTTGTCCCGGCGAAAGGTGGATCCATGCGGCCAACAGATGGATCTGTTACCCTCTATCCCCCAGAGGAAAAGAAAACAACCAAAGCAAGTGTCTCAGCTCAAGCACAGAAGCCTTTGATCAACCGCACATCTTCAGCCTCGGAAAGAAAAAAAGCGGACTTTTCGGACCCTCGGAGCGCACATCTGTATAAACAGGCAAGGAATGTGTGAACAATGCAACAAAAGAATTTTGTTCTTGGCTAATAGGTTATAGAGTTGGTGTTTAGTATTAAATGAGGAGGCAGGGGATGTTCTTTGTTTTTAAGGATAACACGAGCTCTTTGCTTTTGCACTTTGCAGATGTGAGGCAAAGTCAAGAAGGAGATGCAGTGTCTGTAGTTGTTCTGGTAATAAGCACACTGATGCTGGTCACTGTTGCAAAATGTATTTTTCTCATCGGAAATAGCGCCATTTTAAAGCCTTTAGCGGTAAGTCAATCGTAAAAGTAGGTTAATCCCAGTTATAATGTAAAAGCAATAAATCTCAGTCTGTGGTGACTTGTCCAGGGTGTACACCGCCTTCCGCTCGATTGTAGCTGAGATATGCACCAGCGCTCGCTGCGACCCCAAAGGGAATAAGCGGTAGAAAAAGGATGGATAAACCCCCAGTCTTTTTAATAGAAAATCTATTGTTCCATCCATCTTCTTCCGCTTATCCGAAGTCCGGTCATGGGGGTAAGCAGCCTAAACAGAGAAGCCCAGACTTCCCTCTACCCAGCCACTTCGTCCAGCTCGTCCCGTGGGATCCCGAGGTGTTCCTAGGACAGCTGAGAGACATAGTCTCCCCAACGTATCATGGGTCTTCCCCGTGGCCTCCTACCAGTTGTATGTGCCCCAAACACCTCCCTAGGGAGGCGTTCAGAGGGCATTCTGACCAGATGCCCCAACAACCTCATCTGGCTCCTGTTGATGGGGAGGAGCAGTGGCTTTACTTTGAGCCTCTCCCGATTGACAGAGCTTCTCACCCTATCTAAGGGAGAGCCCCGCCACCCGGAGGATGAAACTAATTTTGGACTCTTGTACCCGTGACCTTATCCTTCCGTTCATAACCCAAAGCTCATGATCATAGGTGACGATAGGGACGTAGATCAGCGTTAAAAATTAAGAGCTTTGCCTTTCGGCTTAGCTCCTTCTTCCCCACAACGGACTGATATAGGTTGGGCATCACTGCAGACGCTGCACCGATCCTCTTGTCGATCTCACAATGTAGGCTTCCCTCACATCTGAACAAGACTACGAGGTACTTGAACTTCTCCACTTGGGGCAGGATCTCCTCCCCAACCCGGAGATGCCACTCCACCCTTTTTCTGGGTGAGAACCATGGACTTGGACTTGGAAGCGCTAATTCTCATCCCAGTCGCTTCACACTCAGCTGAAAACCAATCCAGTGAAAGCTGAAGATCCTGGTCAGATGAAGCCAGCAGGTCCACATCATCCGCAAAAAGCAGAGACGTAATCCTGCAGCCACCAAACCGGATGCTCTCAACGCCCTGACTGCGCCCAGAAATTCTGTCCATAAAAGTTGTGAATAGAATTGATGACAAAGGCCAGCCCTGACTGAGTGCAACCCGCCCTGGAAACGGGTCCAACTTACTGCGGACCAAGCTCTGACACTGATCATACAGAAAGCAGACCGCCACAATCAGGCAGTCCAATACCCCATACGCTCTTAGCATTCTCCATGGGACTTCCTGAGGCACACGGTTGAATGCCTTCTATAAGGCATTCAAAACACATGTAGACTGCTTGGGAAAACTCCCATGCACCCTCAAGGATCCTGCCAAGAGTATTAAGTATATATAAAGTATATATAGAGTTGGTGCACAGTTCCACGACCAGGACAAAAACCACATTTCCCCTCTTGAATCTGAGGTTTGACTATCCGGCGTAGCCTCCTCTCCAGTACACCTGAATAGACCTTACCAGGAAGTCTGAGTAGTGTGATCCAACGGTAGTTGGAACACACCCTCCGGTTCCCCGTTTTAAATAGAAGAACCACCACCCCAGTCTGCCAATCCAGAGGCACCGCCCCCGATGTCCACGCAATGCTGCAGAGTCTTGTCAACCATGACAGCATCCAGAACCTTAATGAACTCCGGGCGGGTCTCATCCACCCCGCGGGCCCTTGCCACTGAGGAGTTCCTTAACTACCTCAGCAGCAGAAATAGGGGAGCCCACCGCAAAGTCCCCAGGCACTGCTTTGTCTTTGGAAGACGTGTCGGTGGGATTGAGGAAGTCTTCCTTCCATCGAGCCACAACATCCCCAGTTGACGTCATGATTTGAAACATTTCCTTGTCGTCTCTATCAGTGGTTCTTAACCTTTTCGACCTCAGGGCCAAACTTTTCCCCTACAAAGGAGCCTGTGGCCCGCTTAAATATTACACTAAATTCGTAAGCACTCTATATTTTATATAATAGTATTTAATTATTATATCTAACCTACTTAGTTCATCAGTTACAAGTTACCTAATTAATTACAAATATTATTTATTTAAAACACAAAGTTTAGGCTTAAGTCAGGCTGATTATAAAATTTAGCACCAACCAAATATACAGCATAAGAAAGGACTCTTAAATTAATGACTGTTATGATTATCCATCCATCCATCCATTTTCTACCGCTTATTCCCTTTTGGGGTCGCGGGGGGCGCTGGCGCCTATCTCAGCTACAATCGGGCGGAAGGCGGATTATGTTGTGCTAAAATAAACTAAATTAATAATACTTATGTTTCTTATTAAAATAGAATAAAAGTGCAAATGAAAATTTCACCACTTAAGTCATAGGTTTTGCGCTTATGAAACTTCTATGACTGTAGCTCCAGACTTCTTCTGTTTGTTTGAGATTGGCATTACTGCCACACGTGGGGAAAAGGGTATTACAACTGAATACTGCTGCAGCCCATATTGACCCAAGCTGAGAAACAGATATTTTTTGGTGGCCATCGAGGGCGCTCTAATGGCCCAACAATGGGCCCTATGGTTAAGAAACAATAGTATAGATCTGGGTTGCACAAACTTTTTGCCTCCAAGGGCCAAATTGAAAATGGGCCATCCTCTCCAAAAGTAACCTAATTTATCTTTTAACAATGTACACTGTCTAAATATATATCTTGACGTTGTCACTAAAAATAAACTTCATGCATAATATATCGATTCAGTCAGTCACGACATTATGTTTACCTGCACACTCACCTATTGATTCAGACTCTTCATAAAAAAAAAAAACACGTTTTTTTTTAGCAGTGTTTGTGTCACTGCTTGTCGCACGTCTGTTATTATGTACATGCAAAAATGAGAAGAAAAATAATAATTTTGTGTACATTTTTGGTTTCTTCATAGCCTCAAGCAGTGGGTGAGGTCCGCCTCCTCTTTACTTAATGTCAGAATAAGTACGCCACAACGTAGCCAGACTGCAAAACCACACAAACAGAGGCATTTAACACAAGTATCCAACATTGTAACAACATTAATATGACATTGAAGACTAAATTCATCATCATAGGGCCCCTTTAATGCTAAGGTGATTCACGTCACAGATGCGCCACTCCTTTTTCATTTTAATTGTCATAGTGTAAAAATAACTTAATTGTGAACAAGCAATTAAGAAGAATAAATTCTGATGTCCTGTGTTGCAAACTAATTAAAACAAAACTAATCCTGTGATCACTGAACTGAACTCCTGTGAGTTATGCGGGGATGTATGTTGTAGCGTCCCGGAAGAGTTTGTGCTGCAAGGGGTTCTCGGTATTTGTTCTGTTGTGGTTATGTTGTGTTACGGTGTGGGTTCACGGTGTGGCGCATATTTGTAACAGTGTTAAAGTTGTTTATATGGCCACCCTCAGTGTGACCTGTATGGCTGTTGACCAAGTTAGGCTTGGATTCACTTGTGTGTATGAAAAGCCGTAGATATTATGTGACTGGGCCGGCATGCAAAGGCAGTGCCTCTAAAGGCCTACTGAAACCCACTACTACCCACCACTCAGTCTGATAGTTTATATATCCATGATGAAATATTAACATTGCAACACATGCCAATACGGCCTTTTTAGTTTACAAAATTACAATTTTAAATTTCCGTCGTGTAATGATGACGTGTACGCAAGACGTCCCGGGTTTTTAGGAAGTATGAGCGCTGCGCACACACACAGCTAAAAGTCGTCTGTTTTAACGGCATATTTATACAGTTTTTTGGACATCTGTGTTGCTGAATCTTTTGCAATTTGTTCAATTAATATTGGATAAGTCAGAGTAGAAAGATGGAGTTGGGAAGCTTTAGCCTTTAGCCACACAAACACACTGTGATTCCTCGTTTAAAATTCCTGGAGGTGAAACTTTCCTATGGATCAGAGCGCGGTCAAGAGAACATGGTTCTCATTACATGTCAACCAGCAGGTTTCGGTGAAAAAATTGTTGTTAAAAAGTCAGTTCTTATCGGAGAAAAGCTGAGCTTGTGCCGTCCATAGCTGCCGTCGACTCCCCTGAGACATTGCGCGTCAAGACACCTGTGGCGACACCCTTCCGACTATCAGGTAATATTAAACTCACTAAAACACTAGCAACACAATAGAAAGATACAGGATTTCCCAGAATTAACCTGGTAAATGTGTCTAAAAACATCGGAATCCGTCCCAATGCAATCGCGTTTTTTTTTCTTCTTTTTCTAGTCTGTCGCTATCAATATCCTCAAACACAAATCTTTATCCTCGCTCAAATTAATGGGGAAATTGTCGTTTTCTCGGTCCGAATAGCACTTTTTGTTGGAGGCTCCCATTAAAAACAATGTGAATATGTGAGCAGCCATCAAACGTGACGTCATCGTCTGTGACTTCCGGTAGAGGCAGGGCTTTTCTCTTAGCACCGAAAGTTGCAAACTTTATAATGGATGTTCTCTTCTAAATCCTTTCAGCAAAAATATGGCAATATCGCGAAATGATCAAGTATGACACATAGAATGGACCTGCTATCCCCGTTTAAATAAGAAAATCACATTTCAGTAGGCCTTTAAGGTTAAAGGGGCTTTGTACACAGCTGCGTTTTGAAAAATCATACATTTTACCTTTTGAGACCGATACCGATAATTTTTAAACCAATACCGATAATTTCCGATAATACATTTCAAAGCATTTATCGGCCAATAATATCGGACTGACGAAAAAATCGGACATTTAATTTTCTATATCACACAGAGACAAACCCGCGATATATCGAGGATATCGATATATCGTCCAACCCTACTGCTAACTTGATTTCCTGTAGCTGTGCTTTTTAAACAGTACCGGTAATTTAATTGCAACCTTTTTACACTCCCTGAGCTGAGCTTTCTGTGCAACAGTTTGCATGTGCATTTTTTATGTTCTTTTGAGGTGCTGATGGTGGCGTTGTAGCACATTGTAATGTGTTTCACTTTACTTACCTCATGAGAGGTTCACTCCAAGTATGCATAATCAATCCTAATGGCTTCCTTACGAGCCTGTTCTACCAGTTTATCCCATGTAGTATTAATTGGGTAGCAGTCATTTTACTGCGTGTGGGCAGGATATTACTTCCAGGTTGTCAACCACCTTTTTCTACAAACTATTAAACGGACACAGATTTGCTTTAATTTACACTTCCTAACCCCACAGAGAGGAGTGAATTTGCTTCGTTTGATCAGCTATTTTTCTTTTATATTCACTGAAAACTCACCCCACCCACTCTGCACCCCCTTTTTCCCCGGGTTCTGGTGTTCTCACGCCTCTGAAGTTGGCCTATTGCCATGGTGATGATCGGTTAGTTCCAGGGCGATGAGGTGTAATTTAGCCAGCATTTCCTGTCTGATACACAACACCATAATGGCTTGACTTTTTATTGCGGGCTGTTTGTGAGGTTGTGCAAGTGTCTATGCATTCTAACCCAATGGTTGTTTAAAGCATACGTACTGGTTTTTGTCCTCAACACAAGAGGACTCATAGCTGCAGGTCTTCGTCTGGCCTATTGGGGTCAGTATTGACAGTGGTCATTTTTCTCCTATGGGTGTCTACAGGGGAGGCTTGTGATAGTTGGACTTTGGTAACCAAACTATGTTTAATTTCATGCCCCATCTAGTGTTTTTCCATCTGAAAATGAGTCCATTCAACAAAGGGATGTCTCACAGTGGGGCCACAGTGAATGTTCTCAACAAAAACAAAGTTAATCAGCACAAGAAGCTGACGACAAAGTAAAATGTAACTAAATAAAAACATTTTATTGGTAGACACTACACCAGGGGTCGGAACCTTTTTGGCTGAGAGAGCCATGAAAGGCAAATATTTTTAAATGTATTTCCGTGAGAGCCATATAATATTTTTTAACACTGAATACAACTAAATGCGTATAATAATAAGTCTCCTATTATTTTTAATAACATTGTTATTCTGAAGCTAACCAATAATAAGTAAAATACTTCTTACCATTTATGCGACTTCTTAAACAGGTGCGGTAGAAAACGGATGGGTGGATTAAAATTCATTAGAATGTTTTATATTTTGAACGTTATTTTTAACACTATGATAACCAGCAGAATTACTCATTACTGATCGTGTTAAAGGCCTACTGAAATGAAATGTTCTTATTTAAACGGGTAAAGCAGATCCATTCTATGTGTCATACTTAATCATTTCGCGATATTGCCATATTTTTGATGAAAAGGATTTAGTAGAGAACATCCACGATAAAGTTCGCAACTTTTGGTCGCTAATAAAAAAGCCTTGCCTGTACCGGAAGTAGCAGACGATGTGCGCGTGACGTCAGGGGTTGTGGAGCTCCTCACATCCTCACATTGTTTACAATAATGGCCACCAGCAGCGAGAACGATTCGGACCAAGAAAGCGACGATTTCCCCATTAATGTGAGCGAGGATGAAAGTTTCTTGGATGAGGATAGTGCGAGTGAAGGATTAGAAAAGAAAAAAAAAAGACAGGGCAGTGTGAGCGATTCAGATGTTATTAGACACATTTACTAGGATAATTCTGGAAAATCCCTTATCTGCTTATTGTGTTACCAGTATTTTAGTGAAATTATATAGTCGTACCTGAAAGTCGGAGGGGTGTGGACACGGGTGTGGTGACCGCCAGTGTCTCTGAGGGAAGCCAGGTTTCTCGACGAGGCGAGGCGAAGGCAGCCGGCTTTTTTTCCCCCTCCTCCACGGTGGAAGTATCCCACGTTCAAGGGCGGCCGGTCGGAAGAGCCAAGAGAGTTCCTTAGCTGCCTCTTTGACAGGTGCACGAGGAACGACGTAAGCTCCGCTCATGTCTACACTAAGAGCCGACTTATTACCACCATTTTCTCACCGAAACCTGCCGGTTGACATGTGGTAGAGAACCCTGTTTGCTTGACCGCTCTGTTCCATAGTGAAGTTTCACCTTCGGGAATGTAAACAAGGAAACACCGGCTGTGTTTGTGTTGCTAAAGGCAGCCGCAATACACCGCTTCCCACCTACATCATTCTTATTTGACGTCTCCATTATTCATTTAACAAATTGCAAAAGATTCAGCAACACAGATGTCCAGAATACTGTCTAATTATGCGATTAAAGCAGACGACTTATAGCTGGGACCGCGCTGGAACAAAATGTCCGCTACAATCCGTGATGTCACGCGCACACGTCATCATACAGCGACGTTTTCAACAGGATACTTTGCGCGAAATTTAAAATTTCAATTTAATAAACTCAAAAGGCCTCATTGGCATGTGTGGCAATGTTAATATTTCATCATTGATATATAAACTATCAGACTGCATGGTGGGTAGTAGTGGGTTTCAGTAGGCCTTTAAGCAATGTCAGCACAGATTTATGTGAGAAGCAGATGCAGTCATCAAAAGAGCCACATCTGTCTCTCGAGCCATAGGTTCCCTACCCCTGCACTGAACCAACAAAAATGAATTGTGTATATTGTAATGAATGCAAAAAGAAATTGATAAGATAATAGAATTGTTATAGAAAAAAGTGTACTTTGGTAACCAAGCACATTTTAAAATTTTATTCAGAAGTGATGTGCTAAAAATCTTTATTTTTTACATTTAAGCTACTTTATATTAGGCTGACCATATTGTGAAATCCCAAAAAGGACACATATTTGCGTGCCAAGGCCTGGACTAGGTGAACATTTGCCAATGATACTCGATCTTGCTTTATAAATAATATATTTATTTAAATAAAGCATTTTTTCTCCTGACAGCAGTGTTGGTGCTAGGAATTTTCAAAATGGGGTCCCATGGACCCCATCAAGTCATAAAAATGGGGTCCAACATTACATTTTTGGGGTCCCACTTTTTGTAAACGTTTTGAAAACAAATGATACACTTATGCATTGTCCTGTTATATCTCACATTCTATACTGTGTTTTGGAAAAAGGTTTTCATAAACGTTACTTAATTCATTAAAAGAAGTAATAAAAAAAGAAGACGAATTGGTTTGCATATGTAAATGTATTCAGTTATAAACATTCATTCAATATCTTCTTTCCTTAATGGATCTAAAGCAGGGGTCAACAACGCGGTGCCCACAGGCACCAGGTCGCCCGTAAGGACCAGATGAGTCGCCCACTGGCCTGTTCTAAAAATAGCTCAAATAACAGCACTTACCAGTGAGCTGCCTCTATTTTTTAAATTGTATTTATTTACTAGCAAGCTGGTCCCGCTTTGCTCGACATTTTTAATTCTAAGAGAGACAAAACTCAAATAGAATTTGAAAATCCAACAAAATATTTATAGACTTGGTCTTCACTTGTTTAAATAAATTCATTTATATTTTTTACTTTGCATCTTATAACTTTCAGAAAGACAATTTTAAAGAAAAAATACAGCCTTAAAAATTATTCCTTCCTCTTCTTTCCTTACGATTTAAATCAATGTTCAAGTAAATTAATTTATTTTTTATTGTAAAGAATACTAAATACATTGTTATTTAGTTCTTAAGTTTAGCTTCCTTTTTTTTCGACGAAGAATATTTGTGAAATATTTCTCCAAACTTATTGTGATTAAAATTTAAAAAAAATAATCTGGCAAATCTATAAAATCTGTAGAATCAAAAATAAATCTTTTTTCAAAGTCTTTTGAATTTATTTTAAAATGTTTGTTCCGGAAAATCTAGAAGAAATAATGATTTGTCTTTTTAGAAATATAGCTTAGTCCAATTTGTTATATATTCTAACAAAGTGCAGATTGGATTTTAACCTATTTCAAACATGTCATCAAAATTCTAAAATTAATCTTAATCAGGAAAAATTACTAATGATGTTCCATAAATTATGTTTTAAATTGTAGCTGAGATAGGCGCCAGCGCCCCCCGCGACCCCGAAAGGGAATAAGCGGTAGGAAATGGATGGATGGATGGATGGATGTTTTAAATTTTTTCAAAAAGATTCGAATTAGCTAGTTTTTCTCTTCATATTTTTCAGTTGAATTTTTAAATTTAAGAGTCGAAATTGAAGATAAGCTAAGTTTCAAAATGTAATTTTCATTTTTTTCCTGTTTTCTCCTCTTTTAAACCGTTCAATTAAGTGTTTTTTTCATAATTTATTCTCTACAAAAAACCTTCCGTAAAAGGAAAAAAAATGTACGAAGAAGGAATGACAGACAGAAATACCAATTTTTTTCAGATATATAGATTTATTTATTAAAGGTAAAATAAAAAAAATAAAAAAAGGTAAATTGAGCAAATTGGCTATTTCTAGCAAAATATTTAAGTGTGTATCAAACTGGTAGCCCTTCGCATTAATCAGTACCCAAGAAGTAGCTCTTGGTTTCAAAAAGGTTGGTGACCCCTGATCTAAAGAATAGTGAACAACAGGCTGAATAAGTGTACCTTATACGTCGCATAAATAACCAACGGAGAAGGTGCCTGGTATGTTAACGTAACATATTATGGAAAGCGACATTCAAAAAACTATAACATATAGAACATGCTATACGTTTACCAAACAATCTGTCACTCCTAATCGATAAATCCAATGAAATCTTGTACGTCTAGTCTCTTACGTGTATGAGCTAAATAAGATTATTTGATATTTTATCGTAATGTGTTAATCATTTCACACATAAGTCGCTCCTGAGTATACGTCGCACCCCCGACCAAACTATGAAAAAAACTGCGACTTATATTCGGAAAAATACGGTACTTTAAGAATGATTTCGCGAAACAAAACTGGGATTCTGGTTTTCAAAACGTCAGATTATAAATGCAGCTTATAATTTATTTCCTGACATTTTTTTCCTCACTTTATGATACACACTGCCCCGTCAAAAAATGCACGATAACTTTCTCAACGCCTAGGGCAACTTCTCAGGAAAACTCAGTTTTTTAATCTTATTCCACCAAGCATTCACGACTCTACGCATCAAACATCGTATCCACTTTAAAATAATTCTCCTCACTTTTAAAGCCATCCATAACCTCTCTCCATCATATCCCTCTGACCGGCTCCATGTCGCCACGCCCTCACGTTCCCTAAGATCTTCTTCATCCATCCATCTCACTGTCCCCCTTATTTAAAGTGTCCACCATGGGTGCCGAGCTTTCAGCCGCTCTGCCCCACATCTTTGGAACTCTCTACCACCAGACCTTTGTAACTTAGACTCAATATCCCTCTTCAAATCAAGACTCAAAACACACCTATTCCTGATTGCTTATTCATTGTAATCATCTTATCTTATCTATATTTGTTGTTGTTGTCATTTTTATCCAATTTGATTTTATTATTTTGATTTCGTACGGTGTCCTTGTAAGCCCAGAAAGGCGCCTTATAAGTAAAATGTATTATTATTATTATTACACCAACATACTGTAAATCAGGGGTCTCAAACTCAATTTACCTGGGGGCTACTGGATGCAGAGTCTGGGTGAGGCTGGGCCGCAAGAAAATATTTCTCCAAATTCGTTTTTGCATACTCCTCAGCATGTCTAGTTGTATAATGACATTTCAAATTGTATTCCTTGTGCACCGCAACTTTCTCTATGCAAATAAGACATGTCGGGGTGACCCTGTGCTCAACATTGGAAATATTGCATCTCCCACTTTTCCTGGAATTGCCTTTGTTCATCACTAACCTTTTTTCTTCACTGCAGGCTTTGAAAAATAAATGTTTGGGGTTGTGGAATATATTTGTATTCAGCCGACGCACGGAGAATAATGTTATTCCTGTAATGTGTGTCGTTCCGCTTTTCCTCCCTACAGCAACACGGCGGTCGGCGGACAATAGCCAGGAAAGTACCGGGATAGCAAGCGCAAAAAAAAATGACGGCTGTTACCCGGCGTCATATAGAAATATATGTAGTGTTCATCATGTGAGGCAATGCAAATTAAACAGTAAAAAAAACCTAATAATGGTTTGAATTGGTCCAGGTTATCGGGGACTGTTATTACTGACGGACAGGTGTCGCAGTGTGACTACAGCCAGGTATGTAAGAAAACCCTCGTCTCCATGGCAACGTACGTCTCTGTCGCTTTCACTAATTTGCCGCTTTTCCACTAATGCAGGGGTAGGCAACCCAGAACATTGAAAGAGCCATTTTGGACCCAAGTAACACAACGCTGTCAAGCACCAGTCATATAAAACTTGCGAGCCGCACTAATATAAAACTTTCGTATTAAGGTGGGGGCCGCAAAATAATGTCTCGTGTCTGAGACCCCTGCTGTAAATACTAACGAGAGCCAATGTTGGTGATGCAGGCTGAAGCTGAGACGGGATGGACATATTAGCGTTTACCATGTATATTTGTTGAACATATTATTTTGCAATGACTGCTTTATTTATGCCTTTTGAATAGGGCACATAACATGACGTTGCAGCAAAAATGTGACTAAAATTAACACTATAAGATCACATAGAGAACACATAGAAGATAATAGAAATAATAACTGAAGACAAAAGCTGTTATTATTTGTATGATTGACTGTCGGGACAAAAGCCTTTGTCCCGACAGTCCACACCCACAGCACTGCAAAAAGTCAGTGTTAAAAAACAAGGAAAAAAGATACAAAAATTAGGGGTATTTTATTTGAACTAAGCAAAATTATCTGCTAATAGAACGAGAAAATTTGGCTTGTCAAGACTTTCCAAAACAAGTAAAATTAGCAAACCTCAATGAACCCATAAATACCTAAAATAAGTATATTCTCACTAATAACAAGTGCACTTTTCTTGGTAGGAAAAAAAACAAGACCTTTTTGCTCAATATGTTGAAAAACATTCTTAAATGAAGTAAATGCCAGTGCCATTATCTTGACATAATGATATGCGCTCGGCATTACGTTTCTTGAAACAGCAAACTTAGAGTAAAAACTAGTTTATTGTTCCTAATGGAAAGGCAACAAGGCAACCGTTTTTTACTCTTGAGGTTTCCTAGCCGTCTAAAAATGCATTTTTTTATGGATAACATGACATCATCGCGCCAAGTGCGTGCTATTTCAGTCAGTTAGTGCGCATATATACAGCCCGGCCCCCAGTCCAAATTTTTTTTTTTTTTTGTAATTTTGTAGAATTTATCTGAATGTGCATGAACATTTTCTGTTCAAAATTGTTAGAAATGTTAAATGTTTAAATATCAACTGTCAGTTTACTGTAATGTGCCAAATGTACTACTTTATGAGTACCTATTTTCTATTGTTTCATTGAAAATAAAACAGCTGAGTCCATTTGGCTGTCATCTGTTTAATTATGAGACACAATTCCGTCAAAATCACAATTTTTTTTTCATGCTTGAAATAATAAATTATCACTTTAAAAAAGTAGGTTTATACTTGTGAGTGTTGATGACACAGCTTTGCTAAAGTTGATATTCTAGTTTCAAGCATGTTTTACTCAATATAGGTCATCAAATCTCAACAACAAGCTGTAATATCTCACTGATATCATTTCGGACCAAATCCCTTAAAACAAGTAAAATACTGGAATAGGGCTGGGCGATATATCCATACAGTATATACGATATATCGCAGGTTTGTCTCTGTGCGATATAGAAAATGACTATATCGTAATATTCAATTATATGTTCTCCCACCGTTGCTTTAAGCTGCGTGCAATATTCTGACAGATACGGAAAACAAGCCCGCCTTCTTACATACGTCACATACTCTCGCGAGTCTACCGTCATAGCTCTCGCCGATCAGAGAGAGAGAGAGATGGTGCGAAACTTATCACAAATGGAGGAAGAACAATAAATGCCCAACAAAAAGAGCAGGGGGTCCATCATCTGGTGGTGGTTTGGCTTCTAGTGGGAAGATATTCAGCAGACAACAGCAATATGCTGTTCAATGTATATACTATGATGATTAACCTGTGTGAGGACTGTATCATGCTGATAGTATATATTTGTACCATGAATTAATTAACGTGGACCCCAACTTAAACAAGTTGAAAAACGTATTCGGGTGTTACCATTTAGTGGTCTATTGTACGGAATATGTACTGAATTGTGCAATCTACTAATAAAAGTATCAATCAATCAATGCAAAGTATGCAGCAGAAGTGTTACTACAAAAAGGTAGCAACACTATTAATTTGTTCTTTCATTTAAAAAGTCACCCGAGAGAGAATGAAGAGTATTTAGTGAATACAGTTTTGGTCAATTGACTTAGTTGTGATTTCCCTCTCTGCATGAAAGTTTAAAAGTAGCATATATTAATGCAGTATGAAGAAGAATGTTTTAATGTGGACACATAGAATCATCATACTGCTGTGATTATATGTATCAAGTGTTCATTCAAGGCCAAGGCAAAATATCGTAATATATATCGCAATATGGCATAAAAATATCGCAATATTAATAAAAGCCGATATCGCATAGCCCTATACTCTAAAATAAAATCTGCTTAGTGAGAAGAATTATCTTATCAGACAGAAAATAAGCAAATGTCACCCTTATTTGAGATATTTAATCTTACTTAGATTTCAGTTTTTGCAGTTTGTGGTGTTCGGTGAACAGGGTCAGTGTAAACAAAAGTGCAAAATAGTGTGGTGGTTCATTACATAGCTAACGACATGCTGCCATCTAGTACTGTTATAAAACTAGCATTTGACGGACATTTCTAATGTTGTCATGGCTGGACGGTGTTCCTCACTCGGAATGTGCCAAAGTAAAGTGTTTTTTGTTTTTTTTACATATGACCGGTAATACATCTGCTTGTATTGCAGTGTTTATATTGCTATTTTGCACTTTTGTTTAAAAAGGAACCTAAATTAATTGTGAGTTAAGTAATGTACAACTCTACCTCTGTCTACATGTTCAATGTTGAAGCGCAACTTTGTTCGTCAATACATCATTTAGCCATTTTTTTTATTGCTTTGGTTTTGTATATTTGAGGGGTCCCGCAGCCCCTCCTTAACAGAACCTTTTTTATTACTTTGAAGAATGTCCCATTGATTTCAATGGGACATTCTTCAAAGTAATAAAATGCCCACTTTTTTCATCTGATTCAAACCGTTTCAACTTCAAAATATTTCAGCCTGTTCAGGAATTGTGTGCTCTACCTCAACAATTGTAAAACAATTCCAGGATTTCAGTTCAACTTCAGCATTGGAGCATTCACAATTCCTTCAGGAATTGCCTCATCTAGTTGACTTAGAGAACCTCAGCCTAGGCCTAGGCACACATTTGATCTGACGACACAGGGATGTGCTTGTTACTTTCTCTTTGGAATGGCCACACCGGTGCTTTTCATCACCTCACTGGCACTGATTTGGCGACAGGCGGCCTTCCTGTTAGCGCTACGCTTCATTAGAAACAGGTTGCAGAGCTACTACACGCATTCAAACAGCAGGGTCATCTCTTCAGCATCAAAATCATT
This sequence comes from Nerophis ophidion, assembly GCF_033978795.1. Taxonomy (NCBI): domain Eukaryota; kingdom Metazoa; phylum Chordata; class Actinopteri; order Syngnathiformes; family Syngnathidae; genus Nerophis; species Nerophis ophidion. The sequence continues at coordinate 29,146,599 of NC_084629.1, read as the reverse complement.
TTTTTCTTGTCCGTGTGAGTCTTGAACAAAGCCCGGTGGTCTTTGTGTTTCCATCAGTGTCCGCTAATGATGCACCGCCACAAACTACTTCTCTCCCTTCTCCCTCCCTGTCACTCATACGCACTCTTTTGGATCACTCTTACTCTCTCTCCCTGCCGCCGTATTTGTTTGGCTGCCGGGTTTTGTTTGTTTATCGTTTCCAGATGGCAGACGCAGACTTCATTTGTGTGGCTTTCAAGTTTCCCAGAGAGCTTCTTTTTTTTTTTTTTTTACTGCCTTGGCTCAAGCGCTTATCCTGTTTCCTCTCGCCGGGCTTTATGATGGGCCTTTTTTTTATACGGAGCGACTGGAAACAACAGTCGCTACCTGAGCGTAATTGGACGATGGCATCTTTTTCTTGACTTAAGTCCGTCCTCAAAAACATGCATGTTCGTTACTCAGTGCTTACATTGCAAAAACTGAAATCTAAGTAAGATTAAATATCTCACTTAAGGATGATATTTGCTCATTTTCTGTCTTAGATAATTCTTCTTACTTATTTTAAGGGTTTTGGTCCGAAATTATCTCAGTCAGATATTACAGCTTCTTGCTGAGATTTGATGACCTATATTGAGTAAAACATGCTTGAAACTAGAATATCAACTTTAGCAAAGCTGTGTCATCAACACAAGTATAAAACTACTTTTTTAAAGTAATAATTTCTTATTGCAAGCATGAAAAGAAAAATCATGATTTTGACACACCGTATTTTTCGGACTATAAGTCGCAGTTTTTTTCATAGTTTGGCCAGGGGTGCGACTTATACTCAGGAGGGCGACTTATGTGTGAAATTATTTACACATTACCGTAAAATATCAAATAATATTAATTAGCTAATTCACGTATGAGACTAAACGTATAAGATTTCATCGGATTTAGCGATTAGGAGTGACAGATTGTTTGGTAAACGTATAGCATGTTCTATATGTTTTTATCCATGGAAAAATGCAGTTTTAGACGGCTAGGAAACCCCAAGAGTAAAAAACGGTTGCCTTGTTGCCTTTCCGTTAGGAACAATAAACTAGTTTTTAGTGTAAGTTTGCTGGTTTCAAGAAACGTAATGCCGAGCGCATATCATTATGTCAAGATAATGGAACTGGCATTTACTTCATTTAAGAATCTTTTTCAACATATTGATTGAGCAAAAAGGTCTCGTTTTTTTTTCCTACCAAGAAAAGTGCACTTGTTATTAGTGAGAATATACCGTATTTTTCGGATTATAATTCGCTCCGGAGTATACGTCGCACCGGTTGAAAATGCATAATAAAGAAGGGAAAAAACATATATACGTCGCACTGGGGTATAAGTCGCATTTTTGGGGGAAATTTATTTGATAAAACCCAACACCAAGAATAGACATTTGAAAGGCAGTTTAAAATAAAAAAAAGAATAGTGAACAAGCTTTATAAGTATACGTTATATGAGGCATAAATAACCAACTGAGAAGGTGCCTGGTATGTTAACGTAACATATTATGGTAAGAGTCATTCAAATAACTATAACATATAGAACATGCTATACGTTTACCAAACAATCTGTCACTCCTAGGGCTGTGAATCTTTGGGTGTCCCACGATTTGATCCAATATCGATTCTTGGGGTTACGATTCGATAATATATCGATTTTTTTCAATTCGATTCTCGATTCAAAAACGATATTTTTCCGATTCAAAACGATTCTGTGTTCATTCAATACATAGGATTTCAGCAGGATCTACCCCAGTCTGCTCACATGCTAGCAGAGTAGTAGAGTTAAAAAAAAAAAAAGCTTTTATAATTGTAAAAGACAATGTTTTATCAACTGATTGCAATAATGTAAATTTGTTTTAACTATTAAACGAACCAAAAATATGACTTATTTTATCTTTGTGAAAACATTGGACACAGTGTGTTGTCAAGCTTATGAGATGCGATGCAAGTGTAAGCCACTGTGACACTATTGTTCTTTTTTATTATTTTTATTAATGTCTAACGATAATGTCAATGAGGGATTTGTAATCAGCGCTGTGCTGAAATTATAACTTATATTGAAACTGTTGTTGATAATATTAATTTTTGTTTCATTACTTTTGGTTTGTTCTGTGTCTTCTCTCAATTGCTCTGTTTATTGCAGTTCTGAGTGTTGCTGGGTCAGGTTTGGTTTTGGAATTGGATTGAATTGTTATGGTATTGCTGTGTAGTGGTTTGTTGGATTTATTTAAAAAAAAAATAATAATTTTTTTTTGAAAAAAAAATCGATTTTTTAAAAATGAGAATCGATTCTGAATCGCACAACGTAAACGATTCGATTTGTATTTTAATCGATTTTTTTCCCACATTCCTAGTCACTCCTAATCGATAAATCCCATAAAACTTCTTCCTCGATGTCGCTTCTAAACAACTCTGCCAACTCCAAAGGTATGCGCCGGTTCCTCTTGTCGTTTTCTGCTGCATATTTCACTACGTCCAGCTTGTAATCTGCAGTACATGATTTCCTTTTCGGTGCCATTTTTGTTCAGCCCTTCTCAGTTTTTATAAGTTACCGCCAACGATGAAATGATCCATCTTAATAGCTACGGCAGTAGCATATAGCCTAAAGCAGTTAGCATTCCATGACCCACAATGCACTTCTGCCATGACCCTCCCCCGCCGAATTCCTATTGGTTGACGTGCGTGTGACAATTGCTGACATTTTCTTGGTCTCTTCCGCAAATGAGATAAATAATATTATTTGATATTTTACGGTAATGTGTTAATAATTTCACGCATAAGTCGCTCCGGAGTATATGTCGCGAAAGTCCGAAAAATACGGTACTTATTTTAAGATATTTTTGGGTTCATTGAGGTTAGCTAAATTTACTTGTTTTGGAAAGTCTTGACAAGCCGAATATTCTTTTTCTATTGGCAGATCATTTTGCTTAGTTCAAATAAAATACTCCTCATTTTTGTATCTTTTTTCCTTGTTTTTGAACACTGACTTTTTGCAGTGTAGCTTGTATGTACAAATAAAAACGTGCTCTGTTTACTGTTTTCCTCCCCTCTCAAGACCCTGCTGAGTCTCGTCTGGGCATCATTAAGCACCGTGACGTCACTTATTTACAGGAACCCGGGAGGCAGACTCACCCAGTAAACGCGGGGGAGGACCGAGCGCTTGTCTTTACTCATCGGATGCGGTTTTTTAAGACGGCGCGGTAATCAAAGCTGCTCGGCTACATAAAAGCCACCCCTTCGCCTTAAACGGGGCTTCTTTCCTGGCCCTGGCAGTCAATGAGTGATTACCCCGGCATTCCAACCTGCCTAATCCTATTTTTAGCAGTGGTTTAACTCTGACTTGTCAACGAAAATTCTCCCCTGACCCACCCCCCCTAAAAAAAAAAAGTCACCTTCATCCAAGTGGCAACCATATATGATCGCTGTCACTTTCCCAGTTCCCATCCCACAATTTTTGTTTAGTTCCATCCTGCAGTCGGGAGTCTGAGCCGAAGGACGAGGGGATCCAACTCCCACTCTTGGCGTAATCAGTGGGGTTTTTTTGCCTTACAACCGCTGAGCTCCTGGCCTGGCCAGCTAATCTCATCAGGGTTTGGGCTGTGGCGCTGGGGTGAGGGAGAGGACAGCCTAGCATGACCCATATCTCCGTGCCAGGATGGCTACAACAACTCTGTCGCGACGGTGGAGTCACATCAGTTTTACTACGAGGCCCTCTGCCAGGGTGTTTACTACGGAACTGTCTGGCACAACAAGATAATGCCCCGGCGGTAATGCCCAGTCAGGACACTGCCACTCGCATAACGGAGGCCTGGACTTTCACGTCGTACATGGACTCGTTGCAGTCGTTTGCACAGGTTTCAAGAATAGGTATCCTTAGTCTTACAAACCCTGCTTCCATATGAGTTGGGAAATTGTGTGAGATGTAAATATAAACGGAATACAATGATATGCAAATCGTTTTCAACCCATTTTCAATTGAATGCACTACTAAGACAACATATTTGATATTCAAACTCATAAACTTGATTTTTTTTTGCAAGTAATAATTAACATAGAATTTCATGGCTGCAACACGTGCCAAAGTAGTTGGGAAAGGGCATGTTCACCACTGTGTTAAATCACCTTTTCTTTTAACAACACTCAATAAACGTTTGGGAACTGAGGAAACTAATTGTTGAAGCTTTGAAAGTGGATTTCTTTCCCATTCTTGTTTTATGTAGAGCTTCAGTCGTTCAACAGTCCGGGGTCTCTGCTGTCGTGTTTTACGCTTCATAATGTGTCACACATTTTCGATGGGAGACAGGTCTGGACTGCAGGCAGGCCAGGAAAGTGCCCTCACTGTTTTTTTAAGAAGCCACAGTTTTGTAACACGTGCTGAATGTAGCTTGGCATGGTCTTGCTGAAATAAGCAGGGGCGTCCATGAAAAAGACGGCGCTTAGATATGTTGTTCCAAAACCTATATGTACCTTTCAGAATTAATCTTGTTACCCTGCGTAATGACAATAAAACTGATTCTGATTATGATTAAGGGTGCCTTCACAGATGTGTAAGTTACCCAAACCTTGGGCACTAATGCACCCCCATACCATCACAGATGCTGGCTTTTGAACTTTTCGTCGATAACAGTCTGGATGGTTCACTTCCCCTTGGGTCCGAATGACACGATGTCAAATATTTCCAAAAACGGTTTGAAATGTGGACTCGTCAGACCACAGAACCCTTTTCCACTTTGCATCAGTCCATCTAAGATGATCTCGGG